>NW_026866678.1:0-29905 GCF_026571515.1 Ruditapes philippinarum | reverse complement strand
AAATGATACAAGCAAAAAGTAAATAAAGTTTTTAAAGTAAAATTCTAAGTTCAAAGAGGAAATATCTCTTGAAATAAGGATGCTAGAGTTATGAACCTTTTCATGCATGATGTAAGTAATGACAAAGGACAATTATCTAAAGTCTAGAGTTGATGTCATTTATAATAACAATGATAATTCTTTGAAATATAATTTTCAATAAATCCCTAGTTAAAAAATGAAATGGAGATCATTCTAGACTTGAGTTATAAATCTAATCGCACGTAATATAGGTGTTGATAAGAAACATTTTTATGCTGCAGAAGCGAGGCATATTAAAATCGCACCGTCAATCTGTCTGTCTGGACGTCCGTCTGTCTGTGCGTCCCCATTTCATTCGTGTCCGAACTATAACTTTGTCATGCATGGAAGGATATTAAAATAAATAGGCAATAATGTCTACCACATCAAGACGATGTGTCGCGTGACGTCCAAGAATTGCATCCCTACCTCAGAGGTCAAGGTCACACTAACATTTTGAAGTTTCACATTATCACAATAAAAGTATATACATGTAGGTTCACACATTTGTGTCCGGAATGTAACTTTGTCATGCATGGAAGAATTTTAGAATAACTTGGCATACATGTCTACCACATCAAGATGATGTGTGGCGTCCACTTATCACACCCCTACCTCAAAGGTCAAGGTCACACTACCATTTTGAAGTTCACTATATCAAAATTAGGGTTTATAGTTACACACATTTGTGTCATGCATCGAAGGATTACGAAATAACTAGGCATAAATATCTTCCACATCAAGACGACATGTCACCACTAAGACCTATGTTCCTACCTTCAAGGTCATGGTCATACTTATAGTTTGAAGGTACTCATTCTCTCGAAAAGAGTTTGAAGATACACATTCATGCACAAACTCTAACTTTGTCATGCATGGAAAGATTTTATAATAATTTGGCACAAATGTTGGACGATGTATCGCAGCTAAGGCTTATGTCCGTCTGTTCGTCCATGTGTAACCACTTACACATTCTTTTTTTCATACTACCAGTCCTGCATGCTTAAGAAACCTTTTCGGGGGCATTCGTCACTTGTGTGACAGCTCTTGTTGAAGTCCTAATTTAATGAGGAAAAATTTGAGTATAAAGGGATGATTCTGAAAATATTGATGCTAGAGTTATGAAGCCTTAGGTTGCCATGTTATTGTTTTAAATTATAAAATATCAATTTTTATTGTAAAAAAAAGTTTAATGGGGGGAAATAATCCTGGATATACTCATGCTACAGTTATGAATCTTGTCACACATGATAAGGAAATATATTTGAAGTTAGAAGTAGATACCTTAAGAAATAAAAAAGAAAGTAACAAGTAACATTTCTTGAGAGAAAAAAAGAAGTTCATAGGGAAATAATTCTAGAAAAATTGGTGCTAGAGTTAAAAAAAAAAACATTGTCACATATGATGTAGTTGATGATAAGGAACACATGTTTGAAGTTTAAAGTCAATACTTTAATATGAAATGAAGATGTTAGAGTAAAATATAACATTATTTTAAGTTCAAGGGGATATTGTTCTGGAAATACTGTTTTTAAAGTTTTGCACCTTATCAAATGATGTGGATGATGATAAGGAATATATATTTGAAATTGATACCTTAAGAAATAAAAAAGTTAAAGGCACATAAACATTAATTTAAAGTATGGACGCTGACGTCGACTTTCAAACCGAGGTGAGTAGCACAACTCACCATATTCTTAGTAAAGTCGAGCTTATAATAAAAAAATATCACTTACCTGGTCATTTTAGTTAAGAGTCTTGCACTTTGCAGTAAAAGTTATATCTATGAACAGTTTTTGGTTTTTGGTTTTTAGCGGGGGAGGGAGGTTCAGTCATAACATGAGTAACAGTGACACTTAACTATTGAACTTTATTTATTATTAATTAAAAAATTTATCGTATGTTTTAAAGTATATTTACAAATAATTGCTAAGTTTCACAATTCAATTTGGCCACAGACCTATTTACAAAAGAAAGGAGAAAAAACTTTGATAAATCTTCTACAGAAATTTGATCCTTCAACGTTGGAGCCATTAGATAAGAATACAGAGGGGCAATTAATAATGACAAAACTTTCAACTCCAGTGGACCTGTTAATGGGAGATTTACAGTTAATAATGATTTACTAGCTGATAAGCCCTTACTGAGATTCAGTTATGCGTAGGACTGTCTGTAACTAATTTCAATAAAGTTCAACATAAATAGTAATGGATAGACCAGTTCTGCTGATATTATGAAAATAATAAAGACATGAATAAATTCACATGTTTTATTTTACAATCATGCTAGTTGCGACCCAATACTTTTAAACCTTAGAATAAAAGCAATTGATTATCAAATTAAGTAATCCTAATAGCATAAAATATCAATCGAATTAAAAATACTACAATTTTATGTTCCTACCAATAATAAATGATAAGATTCTGTCAATAGAATAAGGTTGAAATGTAAAAATGTAGAAATCTATTTTTGCAATGATGACTTTGACCCTGACCCAAATGACCACTAACTAAACCCAAAGAAAGAGGACCTCTCTCAGGAGTTTGTATGATGTCAACTAAAAAATAAAGGCTGAATGAGCATGTTTAAATTAGTTTTTTACACCAGTGACATTGACCTTGACCCTAAAATGAAAGCCGGAATAGGTAAACCACACAAAGCCCTATTTTCAAAGTGGTAAAAAGTGGGAAATAACTGAGGAGAAAAATGGATGGCACAGTTATATTACTTGGCAATATCATGTACTTTGTATTGATAAGTATGTGTGGTAATTATGAAGCCATTAGTATACTAGATAGAACATAAGATAATAATTATCCAACTTGCTGTTTTAGGTTAACCACTTATTCATTTTCTAAATGCAAGAAAAGGGCAATAACTTGGTAAAATGAAAGCCAAAGTTATGTAACTTGCCCAGATTATGTACTATGTGTTAATTAGTAAGTGTGTAAAGTATGAAGCCATTGATATAGGTAAAACTTGAGAAAAACCAACTTGCTGTTTTAGGTTAACCTCGTACAAACAGATGGACGTACTTACGAAATGGTACTAATGTGACTTTTCCTTTGACCTTTTTAGCCATTTTTAGTCGCTCAAGGCTTATAAAAGAGACACACAAATAAAAACGGAATGAATGGGATCAAAGAGAATTAATTATTACCCATTGTTCTCCAAGTCATACAAGTACCTCAGGGTTTGTACAGATGGCCAGACGGATGGACAGTTCAATTACTATATGCCCGGGGGGCAAACAAAAAATTAACAGGATGTCATTGAAAATTAAATTCATGTTTCTTTCTTTTGACTTCCTGTATACATTCATTTATTTCTTCTTCCTCCAGTTCCTCCAAGTCCTTGTCTGCATTTTCCATACTTTTATCTAGCTTTTCTTCAGCACGCTTGCATGCCTTAATAGCTGCATCCTGACTTTTTTTTAGTTCAGAGAAGTGTTTGAAAAGCTCAATCTTTTCCAGATTATCTGCTAACACATGTTTATTTTCATCCCGGGCTTTGCTCACTAGTCGAGCACATTCCCTTACTTTCCTTGTGTCACTTTCCATTCTCTCGATATTTTTTGATACTGAAGGGCTGCTCAGGCCATCTGCATTGTCCCTTATTAAAAGACTTTTTCGCAGACGCCACTCGAAGTCGCATACTCCAGAAATCTCAGTCTTTGATAAGCCATCTGCAGCTGCTTTTTCTGCGATTTCATTGCAAAAGGCTAGTCTAAGCTTTTCATAGCCTTTTGCTTTTTGTATCTCCAGTGGGGAGTATATTCTGACTCCCTTCCTCCGAGCTTCTGGACATGGTGAGGAATTACTCATCATCTCTGTTATGAGTTTTTGTTCCACTGAAAAATTATTGGAAATAAGGTTTCATTACCACAGATAAGTAATTTTCTGTATCATTAGTAATTTATATAATCATACAAATTTTATCCAACTTGCTGTTTAATGTCTCTTATTGAAGATATATAATTCATTATTAATTGAAAAATTGTATTTTAGGTAATCATACACAATGTAACCACTGGTCATCTTTTAGGGCCCTTATTCCTACACAAACCCTATATAAGATTGATATACAATTAAGAAGAATTGTTGGCACTTATTTTCTCCTCTGTTTTGCATATATAAATGGTAAATAACACATGTGTAAACTAAAGAAAGCTGATTAAGTTACATTACATGGCCAACATACTATATGTGTAAATGACAGAAAGAAATTTATGTGGGGGAAATTATAAGCAGAAAAAAAAATGAAAAATTGGCATGAGGCAGAAAGGGCTCAAACCAGGGGTTTCTGGACTGCCAGTCCACTACACAACAGTAGCCAGCTAATTGACGTTATTTATAAATTTATTGTGGCATCATCAATTTTATTACCATAATGATTTCATCAATATTTTAGTGGTTTTTTTTTAAATTGTTATGAAAATTTCACAGTTATTGTCCTCCAAGTTGCACAATAACTGTCCTGGGTGAGCTATTTTCTGTTTCAGCTTTTCAAAGTGTAATTTTCATATTCTTTAAATATTCTTTATCGGGGCTTTGACAACAGCCACATTTTTATGACCAACAGGCACAGAAGATAATTTAAGAAAAATCAGTGACTGCTCACTTTTGTAATGAAAGACCATATTTTTTAAGACAGATCTAGATGAAATCTTACCATTTGTATTACTACTAGCAACAGAACTAAATAACCTCTTCTTTGTTAACTCTTTCTGTCTTGATGGAGTAAAGTAATCTGAAATATAATTTGAAATACTTCTTACACAAACAATGAAAAACAGTAGGTTTATGTAGAAAAAAATTACAATATTCACGAGAGTATAATAAAAGAAATTTATGAAAAACTGTTAAAAACTGAGTTTTCATTGTGATGTTTTATGGTGTGGCATTGTCCATGCACCTGTCCATCGACAATTGGGTTCCGCAAAAAAAAAACTTTTAAAGGATTTCAAGTATTGTTTTTTCCTGGAATTCAAGTTCGTTATTTCAAAAGAATATACAGTGTATACCATAATTCCTGAGTCACATGGCATATAATTTTTCTGAGTAGTATCAAAATTCAAAAGGTGTTCACTCACTGTTTTATACTCTGGGATGGGCATGCTAAGTAGATTTAACCTTTAAAACTGAATCTGCCAAGTTTACTTTTTATTTAAAATTAATGCTCTACCTGTTGATTTTGTTTCCTTTTGCATTGACATCTGCCTTTCATCACTGTAGCTTGCATGTGTAATTTTTCCAACATCTGTGGCTGCACTTGAAGAACTTTTCTGTTTTTGATCATTGGAGGGGTCAGAAATTTCTAATGTGTCTGAAGTACAATATGATTGAAATATACTTCTTTTATCTCATGCCATGGCTTGTTTTCCATGTAATGTAAATTAAACTACATTTTTTTATTTTATGCACGTGTTGCAAGTGTGTGTAAAATTTCAAAACAAGTTTATTTTATTTAATTTAATTAAATTGAATTTAAATGTGTCTAGGCACGTAAAAATGATCACACACATGTTTGGTCAAAATTTAAAATTATACAAAACTAATCCAAGAAAAAAGAAGCCTCGCAATTTCTTGAAGTAGTGAAAATTAAGTTTTATATAAAGGATGTTTGTGTGTAAGATGAAATTTTATTTCATGGAGTGGGCTTTAAAAACAGTATTCTTACGAGTGGCTACTAATATGTTACAGGAAAAAAACTTTTTAGAATTGAAAGACAAAGAAAAGTATTTCTCTTAACACTGGGCAATTTTTACAATCTCTAATTGGATTCAGATATTATCTTGAAAGAGACAGACACTGCTAACAACTGCTTCACAGATACCTAGTTTGATTAATTACCATAGTCCCCCTCCCCCTCTCCGGGGAACTAGTAAGTAAGTAAGTAACAACTTTATTTAGTGAGGCAACTTAGTTGGGCAAGCGCCAGTCTTCCCTGTGGGTCTCAACAATATACAAAACAATTTACAAAATACGATACATCAATAAGAGATTAAATAATGACACAAGTTGATTTTCATTATTATACATTCATCACTGACATACATGTATATATTTACATGAGATCAACCTTGAAAAAAGAAGAAAAAAATGAGTTGATAATATATACATACATTAAACTTTGAATTGGATGATAACAAAATTGAAAATTAACATACATATAAAACTTAAATATATTCAACCAGTATAAATCTTAGCGGAGGTTTCCATGTTAAATATGACTTTTTGAAATAGTGTTAAGACTGTTTGATTGCCTAATATGTAATGGTATTTTGTTCCAGATTTTAGGCCAAGAGTATGCAAGAGCTTTTCTGCAAAATTCTTATCTAGGTTTGGGTATATGTAGTGTCTGTTGAGTGTGTGATCTAAGAGTTGTGTGATTTGTATGCAGAAATAAATCAGACATATAATGTGGCAATAGATTGTTAACAAGAATTCTGAGGGTGTATCAATGTCTGCATCAAGTACTGGCGGCTTTCTTTTTTTGTATAATTATGCTGTTCAGTAATTCATCATTACAATTTCCCCAAATAGTGCAGCAGTAATCTAGGTGTGACAGTATGTATGCATTATAAAAAAACTATTCTCATTTGTTTGTTTAGGCACTGTTTGATACAAAGGAGATACAGTAATGAATTGCATTTTAATCAGCTGTTCAATATGACAGTTTCATGATAATCTATGATCCACATGAATTCCCAGTAATTTATCAGAGTTAATAGTAAATTCAATGTCATTTTCCTGCATTTTCAAAATTTAATCATTGCCTGATTTAATTGTGTTGTAAATAATATTTGATGGGACTTGTTTTTATGGGATTTCCCATGTAAATGCCAGGTCTGCATTTATGTATAGCTACAAGTGCAGCTTTTACACAAGAATTATGATTCTTATTTTCTTAATATTTATTTCATGATATTCTTTACATGAAAAGCACAAATACATATATGTCATTGTAATCTTAACAGGTAAATACCATTTTCTATTTAAAAGTTCTGAGAGAGGTAATAACTGGCAATATAATATGATAATAATGAATGAATGTTTTTTGTAACATAAGAAGCTTGAAGCATATACTGATGGAATTTAATGATAGAATATAATTTGTTTTGTCTGTGTCCAGTAACAGTAAACACCCAAGCAAATAGTACACAGATAAAGCACAGCTTTTATGTAGGAATATGTAAACAGCTCAATGTTTCAGTATTATAATGAATCTACTAATAAACAAACAAAATTTTAATTAAATGTTCTTAAATACATTATTGTCCAATGCTTCTATACTTAGATTGCAGTCCTACACATTAACCCAAGATTTCAAGTTTTTCCCACAAATTTCCCATCTCTGGCCAGTGATGAGCATTTAATTATAATTACATGGCTTGTCACAGTATTACTGATAGGAGCACCCTAGAATGTTTTATGATCCTATCATGTTTCAAGAAGTTTAAGCTGGAGAATATAGAGAACTTTTGAAATATAAGGAGAACTAAAAAAACTTTCATTTTAGTTACATTTCTTGATTACATTTAAAAAAGGTCTTTAAACACATACAACTCTCAATGAAAACACTTGTGTAAATTATTTTCATAGAAAAGGCAAATCAATCCTTAGTGATTAACTTTTTCTTTTTGAGAAGTGGATAAATAATATTTCGTAAAAATAATAATGGATTCAAAGCATTATTCTTGCATTTAATTTGGAAGAAAAAAAAGCTGAATGAGAATATAAATGTAAAAAAGGTAGCAAAATGTAATCAAAGTAGTATCATAATTTTTTTTTGATTTCCATACAAAATACTAAATCACTTTAATTATACTAATTGCCAAAGAACAGAAAATATTTAAATTCTATGACCTTCAAGTTATTTTTTTGGAAACCATAACCTGACACCAAAAGTAACAAGATCTGCCAAAGGAGACAACATGCTGGACTTATTCAATTTTAATGCTGGACACAGTAAAGGAAGACCAAACTGTGAAGAAAAATCAATTATGATAAGATTTATGATATTGCTGTATCAGTATCAAGAAAACACTCAAATGTTGAATATTTTTGTACCTCATAATTAAAATGTGACCCTGTCATTAAAAGTTAAACAGATATTTCCATGGAAAAGACAATAATTTGAAATCTGAAGACAATCCCTTCAGTAAAACAAAATGATAAGAGCAAAAAGTATATAAAAGTTTTTTTTAAAGTAAAAGTCAAAGACAAAATATATCTTGAAAAGATGCTAGAGTTATGAACCTTGTAATGCATGATGTAAGTAAAAACAAAGGACAATTATCTTAAGTATAGAGTAGATATCATTTATAATAACAAAGATAATACTTACAAATATATTCATTTTCAATAAATTTCAAGTTCAAATATGAAATGGCTATAATTCTTAGAAATACAGGAGCTAGAGTTATAAATTTAATTGCACTGATATAGGTGTTGTTAAGAAACATATTTTTGAAGTCTGAATTAAATAAGGAAAATTCTAACTATAAATACAGGGATGATTATTCTGAAAAAAAATGATGAAAATACCAATTTTTATATAAAAAATCCATGTTCAAGTGGAAATAATTCTGAAAATATTCATACTAGAGTTATGAATCTTGTCATATGTGTTAAGAACATATATTTGAAGTTTGAAGTAGATACCTTAATAAATAAAGAAGTAAGTAAAACAATCTAAGTTCATGGGAAGATAATTTTGGAAAATCGGTGCTAGAGTTAAAAACAGTGTCACATATGATATAATTGATGATAAGGAACTCTTATTTTAAGTTTAAATTTAATATCCCTTAATTAATATGAAAAAAAGACGTTAGAGAAAAAAATAACATTATTTTAAGAAAAATAATCAAGGGGGTATATTTCTGGAAATAATGGTTTTAGAGATTGGCACCTTATTTTATAATGTGGATGATGATAAGGAATATAAATTTTTAAGTAATACCTTAAGAAATAAAAAAAGTTACAGATAAAAGATTTACTGCACATTAACATTAATCTAAAGTATGGGCGCTGACGCTGACTTAGAAACTGAGGTGAGTAAAACAGCTCTCCATATACTTACTATAGTCAAGCTAATAATAAAAATATCACTTACAAGATCATTAAGTTAAGAGCCTTGCACTTTGCACAGGTGCTAGTGGCATTGATTTGACCTAAAATGTGTTTGACCTTGTTATTTATACAATAAAATATCAATAAATTAAAAAAAAAAAAAAGAAATTAATAATAATATAATAATATAACAGTGATTTTTTTTTTTTTTTTTTAATGTATTGATATTTTATTGTATAAATAACAAGGTCAAACACATTTTAGGTCAAATCAATGCCACTAGCAACTGTGGCACTTTGCAGTAAAAATTAACATATGTAAACAGTGGGGGTTTTTTTTGGGAAGGGGGGAGTGAGGGGGGAGGGTCACTCAGTAACATGAGTAACAGTGACACTTAACTATGAAATTTTATTTATTAAGAAGATCATTATCACTAATAAAGGTATGTCCCAACATATAATTCATTTAGTAGCTAAAATTTACCTTGTGATATTTACAAATAATTGCTAAGTTTCGCAATTCAATTCAATGGGCCGCAGACCCACTCACAACAGAATGGAGAAAAAAAACAGTTATGAAAAACTACATCTACAGAAACCTGATCCTTCAAAGTTTGAGCCATTATATAAGAATACCAGCGGCCAATTAGTGATGACAAAACTCTCACTTCAGTGGACCTGTTAATGGGAGATTTACAGTTAAAAGTGATGTACTAGCTGATAAGCCCCTACTGGGAATTAGCAGGCGGGGAAGGGTTAGTGGGTAGAACAGATTAATCCTTTTCATTCCTAAGTATTTTTTAGTATTGTGAATTATACTATCAAAAAGTTGTATGGTGTAGCTTTCATCTACAAATAATGATGTTGTCTACAATATATAAGTTTGATAAATAAACATACCTGGAGTTGTTGGTGAATTTTCTACATGCAGTTTTGTACTTGT
Source organism: Ruditapes philippinarum (assembly GCF_026571515.1). Lineage (NCBI taxonomy): Eukaryota > Metazoa > Mollusca > Bivalvia > Venerida > Veneridae > Ruditapes > Ruditapes philippinarum. The sequence continues at coordinate 19,829 of NW_026866678.1, read as the reverse complement.
TGTCTCTGTTGCATTTTTTCCTTCTGGAAAGCAAATGTTTCACATAAATTGTCAGTAAAAAATCATGCTTTAAGTCTCATTTATGATTAACTAAGATAGTCTCAACTGCATGTCCTTTTCTAAGCATCACACATCTAAATTCATGCTACTTTTCTGTTAAATTTTGAAAAGGTATTCAAAAGTAAAATAATGTAATGTGAACAGAAAAGGTAATTCATACATTGCAAACTTTAAATCCATGTTAATTACCAAAAGTGGTCAATAATAGGTCTTTATACTGCATTTAATGAGCAGAATACTGCAAATTCTGTAATAAATCATACTTAACATTTAAATCATTACTTGAAACTTGAATCCTTTTAATTTTCTTAAAATCTTAGTGCATTTTTTCTCAAGTTTGATGCTCAAAAACATTTCGGCTCATCTGGAGGCATGTTGAGCTTTAAAGTGAATTAGTCTGATTATGTTGACAGTACATGTAAGTATTATTAGATATAGCAACAATCCACAAAATAATTATAACAAGCAATTTTCATAGTATTGCAAGTAATCCATAAGTCCCCTACCAGTTAGAAGACCCCAGCAACATTCTGAAGGGCAATTGGACATTGAATTATGTCATTGAATGAATGAATGACATGAATAAACTTAAATCTTTTGAGTTCTTAGTTTGTCTGTACCTAAGTAAGGCTGTACCTAGTCCCTAATTATGTTTATAGAACAGATAATCAAAGATCCAATTTTCTCAGGATGAGATGTATAACTGATGTTTCAACTTTTCTCTGTAAGTAAATATGTTGGAAAAGTTCCAATGCCTTTAAAAGTGATCTCAGGAAACAGTTTTTAGAAACAGACCGACAGATCAACTGACAAGAGACTCTGGGGATAAATCTTTAAACATTCCAGGTTATTACCAGAGTATAACATTTCATCATGTTGATGTTGAATGTTCTACTTGTCCAGATAATCCCAAACTTCTGAATTCTGGAAACTTAAAAAATCTCGAACTTTTTGGCTAGTACTAGTCTCAAGGTGTTCGGTTTTAAGAAGTTACACTGTATACATAACTATAATATACTACTGTATACATAACTATAATACACTTTGCATTATGAAATAAGATAATGATTATGCTAATAACAATAGTATTCATTATTTGTCTATAGAATTATATTTATATGCTGTTGATAATAAATAATTATATTAACTGTCAAGAAGGCAAAACCTATAAACATATTTTCTTTGAGCCAACCCAAACGAATATCACTTATTTATAAAAAATTAATAAAAAAAGTTAATTACATAGTATGTTATCACATAAACCATGGAGCAGCAGTGTAATTAAGCCCTTTGATAAAAACTGTTTTTTACCCTAGTGTAATGATGTAATTTGCTTAAGCTCAATAAACTAATTCTTACACTTTAGGGGTTTTAATGAAAAATGACACTTTTTAAATGTATACCAGTCTTTCTTCAGTTATGTGATAAAAAGAATACCGGTATTATATTTGAGTAGATTCAATACTAAATTTAATTAAGTCATTGATTATTTCAATATTTCTGCACACCAGAGACGCACATTAAATGATTTTTTTTAACTCTTTCAATAAATTTAGTATTAAATCTACACCAATTCAATATCCTTTATAGATTATTATCCTGGTATGTCTGTAACAAAACCGCTTAAATTATTTTTGCCCATTTACTATCATATTCCAAATTAATCTGATAAAATTTAATTATGTTATCAGAAAATTTAATAATTTCTGTAAACTGAAGCTATTTGCTATATTTTTGTATAATCCTTTTTTACCTTTAACCTTGGTCAAGGCTCCAAGAAAACTTTTCCTCAGTCCTAGTTTAGTAATCCCCATATCTATTAAATCCTCATTTGTCACTTCCATTAACCCTTCAATATTTCTGAAATCATTCTCTAGAAAAACAGGTTTCAAATCAGATAAGTTGAATTTTTGAAAGAAGGCAGAAAAGTCATCTGACATTTTTGATTTTTAGAATTGTGTGATAAAGTTTCAGTCAAAAAATAAGGAGAAAAGAATGAACAGAAAAGTTATTATTGTGCATTTTACATTGTTTTAACCTCATATGTTAATTGGAATTGCCTGATCTTATCACCTTATCATTATACTGTAATTGTAATTAATGGGGTGATTAATCAGTGGAGTATAACTGCCAGTTATAAACCTCAAGACTTTAGTCAAAAAATTGCATGTAGTGCTACAACCACTGGTCAGTGATCAGCTGATTAAGGCATACTAATTGGCTTAAATAAATTTTCAAGCCATCTTGTCAACCTGACCACACAAATGGAAGTGGTATCAGCTGCAGATTGTTTTATATGGAAACTCTGCTGGGAACAATTTAATCTGCCAACACTTCATTTAGATACTGTCCTAAAGTTAATAATTGCTCATTGGCATGTCAGTGCCATGTGGAATTACAACTTAGTTCTTGCTTGATTTCAAGCTGTAATTAATCTCACTTAATATTTGTAACAAACATGAAATCTAACAAATAGCACAGAATAATTAACAATAAAGAAAGACAAGCTACCAAGAGGAAATTACTTGTGGATTATTTAACTTTTATGAATTTTGAATGAAAATGATCTTGAATCTTCACATTTATTCTGGATTTATATATACGAAAATGTAATTGGAAATTTCAAATAGCTTCTTTAAATTGTTATAATTTTGTACATTATTTATGGATTGGATTCACACTTGGAATAGCACTTCCAATATGACAATACTGAGAGGATGATATTATTTCAGATGTGACCTTTGATTGAAAAGTATGAAATTTTGACTTCTTTGTTACAAGAAAATTATGATTTGTAGGAGTTTTATATTTGCATCATTATGGATAATTCATTCCTTATTAAAAAAAGGTCAACATGTTTTCAAAGGACTTGGGTCTAAAAGTTCAACTTTGAAACTTTGACCAAAAATGGGACAATTATTTTCATTCTTGCATAATATAATATTTTATGTTTATGCACAGTATTAATTAGGTTTTTGATATTAAATCTCATTGTGCCTCTTGCTATATATATGCAATGAATTGAAGTCTTTCATCGATATCAGTTTTTTTTTAATATATTTTTTGCACATGACTGTGCAGAGAATTAAATGTAATGCAGTAATTAAAATAAATGAATCTCAACAAGTGCTTGATATTACAGAAAGTAAAAATTAACTGTTGCACTTAATTGGTATATAAATTTAGGGATTGAATTTTCTTTATTTTACAAAGAACAAAAAATAAAAAAAATCATCAGAAGAAGATTTAAATATATACTATGCCCATCTTTGAGTTAAGTATTTTAATTACAAAAAGTTATTGAAATCTATGACATTGTAAATGAAAAAAAGAATGAATACAGTATCACACTGACCATAGCTTTCGCAGAAGTGGTGGGTCTATCTCAGCGGCCGTGGAGTATTTGTCGCAGAAGCAGTGGATAAAATATGGCCGTTTGCTGTAGTGGGTAAATACCCACCACTTCTGTGAAAGCTGTGGTCAGTGTGAGTAATCTACTACTATGCATGGGAAGCTGCGTTCCCTATTACAGATCACTTAAAGTTGGTCTTTCCTTTAAACTTTTCTTAAAAAGACTGTTGTTGTTCTTTTATTAATGACACTATGTATTCAATATAGTGACTACCTATAGTGTGTAAGGCTCCCACGTTTACAATTTTTTGTAAACGTTTACACAATTGCTAAGAACCGAAACGATACCGTTTAAACGGTGGTACTTCTATGTACTACACTACACCATGTATTCGAGTCGGCAAATCATGACATACTTTCTATTTTTAATACATGTACAAATAAATAATGTCCAGGGCTCATCACGATTGTGCCGGCACACATTTTCTGCATTGCATCCCCATTTCGCTCTTTTGAAAGATCAAAGGAAAATCAACTTCACCAAAAACACCCATTTTCCATGTTTACTTCGGAATAAACCAATTGGAATTGATAAAAGCCGTGATTACAGGCAATGATTAAGATATTTCGTAAGACAATATGGTCATTTCGATTAAATGGCAAAAAATATTGTAAACGTTTAGGAATGAAAATCGAAACGAATCCGTTTGAACGTTTAACCGTGGGGGCCTTAATAGTGTGTAGCATTTTTTACATATTTACTTGTGTGAAGTCAATAAATGTTTATTTCATATTTACAAAGAGACTGTGTAGCAATTATCGATATTTTGTTTTATCACATAAAATGCGGCGCGGGAGTGTAATAAAGCCATTTAATAAAAACAATATTACACTAGTGTAATAACACTTTGACGTGACGTCATTTGCGTTAAAGCGCGCTAATGTTAGCGTTACACTATAGGCACGTCATTGAAAAATTACTCATTTTTACAGTTTAGTGTTCTTATTTTATATATGTGATAAATAGAATATTATATTCGTGTAGATTCAATGCTAAATTTATTAAACTTGTTGAATAAAACAATATTATGCTCGCCAGAGGCTCGCATAATATGATTATATTCAACTCGTTCAATAAATTTAGTATTAAACTACACTCATTTAATATCCTCTATATAGCACATTTGAGCATAGTATATCCTTTAAGTTTAAAACTTTAAAATTCTGCCAAATTTTGATCACAGATTGCCATAAATATTATGGGAATTTATAAAATATTTGTGATGACATCATCAAAATTTGTTATATTACTTACAATGGTTTTGCACTGAATATTATTACTGCAGCAGATAGAATATTTTATTTAAATGTTGAAAACTTAGAAATGAGTGGGAAATTAATGATACCTTTTCAACAAATATACATTGAAAGAATTTATTCAAGAAAATGTCGATAAAACATTTTCTGAAAAATATAAGCCCTCATTTTTTTTCTAAATTGAGAAGTCAGGTCTTTCTTTCTCCCCCTCCCCACCAAAAATAAAGCAAGTATATTTATATTGATTATACAATTTATATATATATTACTATTACTTCTCTTTCAGTTTAATGATTATATAATCATACTGACATATTCATTGACATAAGTAACATTGAAATGGCTGAAGTGGTTGATCTTACAGATTCTGATAGTGCATCAAGGTAATTACAATTATGTTCATTATGTTTCTTGCTGGAGATGTCACTTCAAATTACAATATTGATATCTCATATAGTTTCAACTTTTGATCCAATATCAATTAGTAGTCAATTAAATATCAATACAATTTAAATCCATTTCTCCTTGTATAGAAAAAAAGATGGCATTTACACCTTACTAAGATTGATCATCTAAAACAATTTTAGTTGATCCACATGCTTTGGGGAGGGGGGGGGGGAAACTACTATAATTATAAAATTCTTTTTATTAGCCCTCTCTTTTTAAGCTCACCTGTCACAAAGTGACATGGTGAGCATTTATGATAACTTTTCGTCCATAGTCCTTCCATAAACTTTTACTTTAAATGACATCTCCTCATAAACCGCTAAGCCAATTACATCCAAACTTTACAGGAATGTTACTTTGGTGGTCCTTTTAAAAATTGTTCAAAGATTTTAATTTAATGCAGAATTCTGGTTGCCATGGAAGCCGAAAGAAAAATCTTAAATATTCTTCTTTTAATAAACCCAAAGAGCTAAAGCTTTGATATTCAGCATGAAAGACTTTCTAGTGAGTGTCTAGCAAGTTTGTTCAAATATAGTCTTAGGGTAAAAAATCACCCCTGATTTTCCTTATATGTATATAGGGAATACTTCAAAAATCTTCGTTTAAAAAACCCAAAGAGCTAGAGCTTAGATATTAAGCATGAAACATTTTCTAGTGAGTGTCTACACAATTTGTTCAAATAAAGGCGCTGGGCTCCGCTACGTGGTCTATATTCAGGTCAGCAATTTCAGGGCCATCATGGCCCTCTTGTTGTAATGTTGATTTGGGAGTTATTCTCACTGTTAAAGCAAGTGTACCATGAGACTAAGAAATTTGTACTGTTACAGGGTAAAAGTAGAAAAGCTGGTCACGTTTTTTTTTTGATCTTGCAAGGTAAGGATAATTGAGTTAGTGTTGCCTTTGGTTCAATTTTGTTACAGTTAGAAAGGAAGTATTCAAATGATTTGTTTTGGGTAATAAAATAAATACCACAAGGGTTTGTGAGTAACAGTCAAAATATCATCCATCATGTAAATAATGTTACCCTCGGGTAATGGCTCGCATGACAGTATTTTCTTCGGAATAATATTTTTACTGTTACCCACAAATTCATGCATTATTTATTTATAATTAAATATTCTCTTAAAATTTTCACAGATTATCCTTACCTGGTAAAGAAAAGTCAAAACTAGAAATGTGTCCATAGGACACGGGTGCCCCCACCGCGCCACTGTTCTGTCAATCTTTTTACTAAGTCAAGGGAAATAACTCTACAAATACTGGATAAATCCACAAGCGAAACCCTAGGTGCAAATCTAAATATGCTGAGCAACCTGCCCATAAGGTTTAATGACTATGTCAAATCCTTTTTGAGTAACTTGCGATACAAGTTGAAAATTGCAAAATTTTACTAAGTCAAGGGCAATAACTCTGAAAATACTAAAAATATCCAAGACGAAAATATCTGGTGCACAACTGCACATGCTGATCAATATTCCTGTAAAGTTACATGACTCTAGGTCAAATACTTTTTGAGTTATGTGCGACATATGTTGAAAATTGCAAAATTTTACTATGTCAAGGGCAATAACTCTGAAAATACTAAAAATATCCAGACGAAAATACCCAGGTGCACAACTACACATGCTGATCAATATTCCTGTAAAGTTTCATGACTCTAGGTCAAATACTTTTTGAGTTACATGCAACACAAGTTGAAAATTGCAAAATTTTACTAAGTCAAGGGCAATAACTCTGAAAATACTAAAAATATCCCGACGAAAATACCCAGGTGCACAACTACACATGCTGATCAACATACCTGTAAAGTTTCATGACTCTAGGTCAAATACTTTTTGAGTTACATGCAACACAAGTTGAAAATTACAAAATTTTACTAAGTCAAGGGCAATAACTCTGAAAATACTAAAAATATCCACACGAAAATACCCAGGTGCACAACTACACATGCTGATCAACATTCCTGTAAAGTTTCATAACTCTAGGTCAAATACTTTTTGAGTTACATGCGACACAAGTTGAAAATTGCAAAATTTTACTAAGTCAAGGGCAATAACTCTGAAAATACTAAAAATATCCAGACGAAAATACCCAGGTGCACAACTACACATGCTGGTCAACATTCCTGTAAAGTTTCATGACTCTAGGTCAAATACTTTTTGTTTTGAGTTACGTGCGACACAAAAGTGAACGGACAGACTGACGGACAGACGGACGGAGGGTAAACCTAAAGTCCCCTCCGGTAAACCGGTAGGGGACTAATAACCATAGATGTATGGTGTGTCGCGAACAAGACTGGGGTTTCTACCACTAAGGTCAAGGTCACTGTGGGGGCTCAAACTTTGTCATTTTTTATATTATATAAATATAGATGGTGGTGGTCGTGTCCACTCTGAAACTTCAGTATGCATGAAAGGATTTTATTTTTCTTTCATATACTAAATAACCATAGATGTATGGTGTGTCACAAACAAAACCTGGGTTTCTACCACTAAGGTCAATGTGGGGGTTCAAACTTTGTCATTTTTTATGTTAAATAAATATAGAAGGAGATGGTCATGTCTGCTCTGAAACTTCAGTATGCATGGAAGGATTTTAATTTTTCTTTCACATATGAATTAAACATAGATGTAAGGTGTGTCGCGAACAAGATTCCAGTTTCTATCACTAAGGTCAAGGTCACGGTTGGGGTTCAAACTTTGTCATTTTTTATATTATATAATTATAGAAGGAGATGGTAGTGTCAGCTCTGAATCTTCAGTATGCATGAAAGGATTTTAATTTTTCTTTCATATATGAAATAACCATAGATGTATGGTGTGTCGCGAACAAAACCTGGGTTTCTTTGACTAAGGTTTAGGTCACTGTGGGGGTTCAAACTTTATCATTTTAAACTTTTATGTTATATAAATATAGATGGTGGTGGTTAAATGCTTACTCTGAAACTTGGGTATACATGAAAGGATTTTAATTATTCTTTCACATTTGAATTTACCATAGATGTATGGTGTGTCGCGAACAAGACTCCAGTTTTCTACAACTAAGGTCAAGGTTACTGTTGGGGTTCAAACTTTGTCAATTTTGATGTTAATATACATATAGGCAGAGATGGTCATGTCTGCTGTGAAACCAATATGCATGAAAGGATTATATTTTTTATTTCACTTATGAAATTATCATAAATGTTTGATGTGTTGCCCTTAAGACCTGTGTTCCTATGCTTTAGTTCAAGGTCACTACTGGGTTTAAACTTTTTCAATATTTATGTTATTATACACACAAATGGTGGTTGTTGTGTCTGCTCTGTAACTTCCATACACATGAAAGTTTCAATTTTGTATTTAAAGATATAAAGTCATCATAGATGGACAGTGTGTTGTGAACAAGACCCAGGTCTCTTTGTCTCACTTAAAGGTCACTACTGGGGTTCAAACTTTGTTAATATTTACCACCATACTTATCATGTAATATGTGATTTATAATAAGAATCCTTCCGGGGGGGGGGGGGTGTAGACAGCTCTTGTTTTCTCCTATGACCAAATCCCATAAAAGATTTTGGTTTGAGATATTGCTTGGCAATATTGACCTGAAATGGATTAATTTTTGGAAGCTTTTTCTTAACTTTACATAATTTATTATAATTAAGCAAAATCATTGAAATTTTCATTGTTTTCTATAACTGGCTATAACTTTGATTGTCTTCATATTATCACAGAACATTCTTTAGGATAAGACCTTCACGAATATCAAACTCAAATTGACCTTGTCTCTTTAATGACCTTGTTGACCCAGCTTGGTGGTGGCTGTTGTTATATTGCGCTCTGAGTCAAGCATATTAAAAGCATGCAACAACAGTGCATGGTCACGACAATTTGTATCAATTATGTATACCTGCAAGCTGAGCTTTAATGCAAGAATAAAATTTAATGTTAGTCATTTCCTTATTGAAATAGACATTTATACCAAGATATACATAAGAAGAAATACAGGCTAAGATTTACAAAGGGCCATAACTCAAAAATGCTTAATAGGGATAAAAGCAAAAACATGCTTATCATTTTTAAACACAATTGTCCATCTTTCTATCTGAACAAAACCATTTATCATTATTGGGAAAATAATTTCAAAATAATTATTGTCTGAAAACTGAACATCATCTGCACAGGGCAGATGGGAAGCAGAAGTCTAAGGTTTAATAAGCATCATTCTTATTACGGTAATATACATTTGATGAGTTTCATTACCATCAAGCTACAACATTTAAAATATGACTAAAATTTGTTGTTCTACTGAAAAAACTTATCTGTCTGTGGATCAAATCCAATAATTATCTTGAACATGAACTATAATAGTAAACACTTCCCTTTTCATTTTCTTAAAATCATGTCATCTGTTTTCCATACAGTTTTTACTTTTTTCAGCAATTCAATAAATAAACTTCTTGTCTTGCAGAGATATAAGAAACAGATGGACTATAAAAGAAAGAGTGAAAAATTGTGCAGTTAAAGTTGACCCATTACTTGCATTCAAGCCATTTAAGATTGTACATAAAGACAACTTCACTATAACCAGACCAAGAGACTTAAAAAGAATACCTCCTCAAAATACTGTTACATCTCTGAGGCCCAAACTTCTGCAATCTCCACAAAGTGTTGTTATATGGGACGGATATGGAATTTTTGACTGGAGGGCACTGAACACACTAAGTGAAATTCACGAAGAGAGGCGCACAGCAAATCGTGTTCAGGAAGAGTTTAAGTGGTTGCAGCAGTTTTCCGACAAAGAAACAAAAAGAATTGAAAAATTTGTTTATAGTCTGTGGTACGGATCAAGACGAAATCAAGGCAGAGAATCATTATTATGTGACAGACTAATTTCGGATGAAGTAATTGAAGAAATACTTAAAATTTGTAACAACAGAAGTGAAATGCTGAACATAGGAGAGATGTTTATACTTCTCAACACATCGCAACGTGTTCACATACCTAAGGAGGTAAAAAAAGTCCATTTTGTTATCAATGTGACAAAGAAGAATGGTGACGTGTATATAACTCCCCCAAATGAATGTGGAACCCACTGGAGCTATCTTTGCCTAGACATTGATGAGCAGCATGCCACATATATTGATTCCCTTGGATGGAATGTACCCTTGAATTTGACAGCAGAGCTAGTTTGACTTGTCCATCAGATTCCAGCACAATTTTTGACAAAATTTTTTCCTACACAACTTTACAAGGCTTTGATAACAATAGATCTCATGTGTGCTCAGATAGTTGTGGAGCATTTGCTCCCCTTCAAACATGCAGTAGTATCTGTGGTGTTTCTATATTAATTATTTGCTTATTTAGGTTTAACAAACAGCTCTGGGAGCAACTATCAGAATCCAATTCTCCAAGCCATTAAATCACCAACAAAACATTCTAGCCAACTGCGTTTACTGTTGAAGTCATGTATTGAAAAGAGTGACATTGATATGAGCATTCTTGAGAAAACTTGCCAAGTGAGGGAATCAGTAATGGAAAACAACAAAGATTGCAAATCCTATTCGTTGCACCCAAGAAAAGAAGTTAAAGTGAATTTCAATGATATCTTTTTGACTGCTCTAAATCAGGCCAAACAAGATAAGAAAAGGAAAACTAATGGCCCAGTTATGTCAGCAAGTAAAAAGCTCTGCAGTGAGAATATTTTAATCAGTAAAGAAAAAGTATCTTCAGCAAAGAAAAAGCCTGAGAATGATATCAGTGAAGAAGTTGATCACAAACTTAAAAATTTAAAAACAGTAAGTGATAAAACACAAAAAGAATTGCGTGAATTGAGCAAATTTGAAAAACAAATGTTAGAGAAAGAGATAGAGATGAGGAAAAATAAGAAAAGAAGTAATGCAGCAAAAAAAATACAGAAAGTGCAACCGAATATAAAGACTGTCTTCCAAAACATGAAAGAAAATATTCCTGTGAATGGATTTAGGGCAAAAAAAGATGTAAAACTTGATAAGCAAAACTTTGTTTATACCGAAGGGGTTACATTTAAAGGATTGTCCAGGAAATTTTTCATGAAAATAGGGACGAAAGCCAACAAAAATATTATCAGAGATAAGATGAGAGCAGACAAACCTTTGATTGAAGGAAATGGTAAAAAGATTGGTCTTGAGAGAAACAATGATAAGAATAGAAATGCATCCAACCCTGACAACCCAGAAATGGACAAATCCAACATCAATACATATATACTCCAGACAATTGAATACATGAAAAAAAATGGCCCTATAGTGAAAACCCAGAAAATATGTGATTTTTACCAATCCTTAAAGCAAAAATCCAAACGAGTCATATCAAGTGAATTTGTTGAGAAACTGGGAAGACATACAGAAATAAAGCAAGTTTATATAAATGGAACTGGCTACCTTATAAATGGAGAATATAAAGAACTCATCCCAGTTTTGGATGAGCTTGAAGAAATGTGCCAAAGTCAAGAGCAACAAAGTTACAACAAAAAAATTAAAGACAGGATAGAAAACCACTATGCAATCCTTCTTAAGTCTTTAAAAGATCCATATGACAGACAATTAATTAAAGGATTTATGGCAAGTATTACAACTGCAGATTTAATGACTCAAATTGAAGGGAAGAAAAACAAAAGATCACATACACAGAGCAGAAATAGTTTGAAATTCAATCTTAATGAATACAAATCAATGGAACAACAAACATTGACAGTGAGAAATGATATGACAAACTTACAACAGAGATTATTTTCCAAAAGACTACTTGAAAAAAGAAAAAAGCAGGAATTGAAATGTGTTTTTAAAGGTCGTGGAAGACTACACAAAAGTGAGCAGTTTCCGGAACTTGCATCTGTTCTGGAAATGTGTTTTGGAGAACTGAGTGTCCTGGTTGGTGGGAGTGGACTAGAGAGTCATCCTAGACTAAGTAATGGTGTTTTGTATAGGGCATGTGACAATAATATGCTTATGAAAAGAGCTAGAGACATCATATTGCAGTTGGCCCCTGAAAATTTTCAAATATCATTATCTTCCTGTTACAATTATACTGAAAACTACAGGGCAGGAAGTCATCAGGCAAAGCAACATCATGCTGGTAGCGGTATCAACGCTAATATTTCTCTAAATGCTCCACCGCGAACCGGTGTGGAGAACTTTGTCATTAATCTTCACTGGACAACTTCTAATGTCAATTTGTTAGTGGATCAAGGTGAAGTGGACAAGGAAAATACTTTTATAGATTCAAAAGATGCAAAATCAGTTGTGTGTGCAAATGTTGCACCTGTTCAAAAGATTGGGAAATCATGGAGTAAACGTGAAAACTTAGATCATGATTGGAACCAAAGCAGAACATTTGCAGTGACTCCTATGACACATCTAATAATGAATTCAGAACAAACGTTAGAAGTAACTGGACACTCCAGTATACTGAAGGTCAAAAGAACAGGCCAAGCGATAACCCTTGTCAACATATCCCACTTTGAGCCAGAAACAGCATTTAGAACGTTGAATGATATATTATTGTTGATGCACAATCAAGAAACATCAGAATTTTTCAGAAATACTGTAACAGGTGACTTAAAGAAAAACTTCATCTTTGTTGTTGACAATGGTCCCTCAACATGTCCAAATAACATCATTGTGCAAATGTGTCTTGTAAGATTATTGAAGTTTTTAGACCTAGACAGCATATGTCAAGTGTCCTATGCAGAGTATCATAGTAAAAGGAATCCTGTGGAACGTGTTCATGCTGAGGAAAATAGAGCTCTATCAAGACATGGACCATTTAAAGTTGACACAAAACTTATTAAGGTTGGTTCTAAAGAGCATAGGACAGAAATGGAAGTGATGCTGCAGGATGTAGCTCAGTGTTTGAGAACAGGCCAATTCAACAAAAACCATTTGATTGCTATTAGGGGCATTACTGCAGAAACAAGTGTGTTCAAAGATGAAGAAAGACTGAAAAATTTTGTAACAATGACTGAAGATCAAAAAGATTTATGTGAGGAAACTTATACAATATCAGACTGTAAAATCTCAGAAGAATTAAGCATTGTTTGGAAAATAAATACAGATTATACTGGAAGTTACATAAATGATTATATGGAAATACAAAGCAAAAGTCTGAAAAATAAATACACATTCAAATTATTGAAAGAGCCAAGCAGTGCTGTCAAAGTTCAGCCTATTCCAGACTATATGAAATACATGAAAACAGAAGAACTGCATTATCTGAACTATTCGTCAAGTCAAATTTTTTTAGAATTGTTTGAAACAGAGACTCATACCAATGATACAGCTCTTTTTCTTCCTAGCAGAATTTTAGATATATGTTGGACACTGGACCCTGATCCACCGCAGTACATTATTACCTTAATAAGTATTTTGTCTTGGGTACCATGTGACCAAGTATGTCAGTATTATGAGATCAAAAATGCAGAACAGAAAGCTATCATTGAAAGAGACAAAGACATTATAAGCTGGAGACAACATGAACTCTATAGAAAAACAAAGTTAGAACTACAAAATCAGTGCAAATTGATGTCTTTAAATTGCACTGGGACAAAGATAGAGCTGATCAAAAGACTGGCAGGAAATGACAAAGGAAACAGTATTTATATTGCCATTTCAGACATACCAAATAGTCTGTCAGGCATTGCATCTATGCACGTAGCTGCAATACGTACTGTTTTAGGTACTTTGGGCCTAAGTATATTTGGTTCTAAAGAAGAATTAGTACTTAGATTGTTCATGCACAAGCATCAGCCAGACGTTGTGTTTAAATCTGAGAGAGATGCCCTGTTAGATGTCATACAAATTGCAAAACAAATCATCAAGACACAGAGTCAGTTAGACCTTGTATCTTTAAACAGTGAACGTATGTTTTCATCTAACAAGAACACAACTACTAGGAAGAAAACACTTAACACAGAACGTATAGCCCCAAAAGTTGGACATCCCCCACATTTGACTTTTGACACTATTCCACACTTATATGATCCATTAAAAGACTTTATAAATAAAGAAGCAAAGACAGAGCTGCAGAAGACCAAGTCATTTACATCAATGACAACAGTTGGAAGTACTTTAAAGATAAAATGGCAGAAAGATGAATTATCAGGGACTGGATGGGCCCCAGGTACAATATATTAACATAACTTTAATATTACTTTATGACTATGACAATTCACACATGTGGCACCTGACTGAGGTCTTTACCCATCAGTAAAGTTCGAATGTCACCATATGACCTACTAGTATACTGTGTCGGTGTTACATAAAACCAAATCAAAACACACAAAAAAACACATAAAAAGACTTAATTCCTCATTCATTTTATATAGCATGCAAAATTAAGCAACATATTATTTATGTTTGAGCTGATACCATGATTCCTCAATAATACGTATGATTTTCTTGCTAACAGGATGGTACAGTGCTGTAGTTACAAATTATGATCGTGCCTCTGATGAATTAGAAGTAGAATACTTGCTAGAGAGAGGTTACAAGTATTCAATGAATTACACGGAGATGCTAACTAAAGGTCTTATAGAGCCTACAAAACTGATTCTTGCAAAATTAGAGACATATGAAAAAGTGACAACAATTGGGCAGGAAGTACAGATAAGAGTAGATTCTGGTTTGTATAAGTTCAATTTTTCATGAGAACATTTTCAGGTGTCTGTTACCAGCAGAATATTTATGTTTAAGCTCTCTAAAAAACATAGTTTTAATTTATTTAATAAAAGCTGTACTTGCTAAAAATCAATTTGATTTTGCCAGCAATTAAACAGTAAAATCTATGTCATACCAGGAAAAATTCTATTTTAATGTTACTTGAGCAAAGAGTTTTACCATTTCTTGGTGCATTTACTGGTTGGTTCCTGAGTGTGCCAATGCTTAAGGATGATTTCTGGAGTTTTCATATACACATACTGGCAGATTTAAAACTGTTCAATAGGATTTCTTTTAACTTGGCATGTTGTTAGAATATTATTAGACAGACTTAGTAAGCACTCACTTTGGAATTATCTGCCCTTGAATCAGAATTATTCTAAATTTTAAGTTTAAAGGGAAGGAAATTTAGAAAATATTGATAGTAGAATTATGAACCTGTCATATTGTTATTATATGGGAGTTGATATAAATCATAATTTTAATTTTACAGTAAATCCTTTGAAAAATAAATAAGTTAGAGCAAACATAGTTAAAGGGGGGAATAATTCTGGAAATTTCATGCTAGATAAATCTTGTCACACATGATGTGGGTGATAATAAGTAACACATATTTGATGTTTTAAGTTGATACCTTAAGAAATGAAGAAGTTATAGTAAGAAAAAACCTTTTTTAAACATAATTTCTATGTTCAAGGGGGATAATTATAAGAACATGTGTGCTAGAGATATGAATATTGTCACACAAGTCCTGTGTGTTATGATATTTTTGGAAAATGTACAGTATTTGAAGTTTGAAGTAGAACCTTAAGAAATAAAGAAGTTATAGCAAAAAATAGCATTTTTAATGGAAAAATTATAAGTTTATGGAAATATAACACTTGAAATATAGGCGTTAAAGTAAAAACCTTTTTCACATATGATGTTGTTGATGATATGGAACATGTATTTGAAGGCTTAAGTGATCCCTTTTGAAATAAAGAAGTAAAAGTCAAAAACTAATATTTTTTAAGGAAAATTCTTAGTTCAGTGAAGATATTGCTTTCATAGTTATGAACCTTGTCACATATGATATGGTTCATGATGAGGAACATATATTTAAAGTTGAAGTTGATAAAAGAAGAATTTTTAGGAGAAATAAAAATTTATAGTAACTATTCAAATGCACCAAAACTTTAAACTAAATCTGGACGCAGACGCAAGTAGGACATTTCTCAATATACTTAGGGTAGAGAAGCTGACTCAAAGTAAAGAGAAGATGACTCAAACCAAGGTTAATTACATGAAAATAAGAAAAGATACAACTTTGTTTACCTTCAATCTGAATTATCTGCCCTTGATTAAAGAAAAGACTTCAGGGGCAGATAACATAAGAATGAGAAAAGTGACCTGCATTTTTTAGGGGGCTTAAAATGTTTCTCTTATCATAAAATAACAACATGCAAAGTTAAAAGAAATTCTATTGAGCCCTTTTAATTTTGCCTTTATGTTAATATGAAAACTATAAGGTTTCTCACACTAAAACCACAGGCACGAGTATTGGACCTGGGGAGAAAAAATATGACCAGATTGATACAAAAACCTGTGTTCACTAAAAGTGTCCAAACCCCCCCCCCCCCCAAAAAAAAATGTAAATAATGACCCCCTTTAAAAATATACTATAAGTTAAGTTATACTCTTAACTTATAGTATATTTTTAAAGGGGGTCATTATTTAAATTTTTTGGGTTTTTTTTGACACTTTTAAGATGAACACAGGTTTTTTTATCAATCTGGACATATTTTTTCTTCCCAGGTCCGATACTCGTGCCTGTGACTAAAACTAATATAAATACCATATAAACTTAAAATATACTTTTTGAAAAGTCTGGTTCATCAATTGTTTTGACTTATCACTTCTTCAGATTGGCAAGATGCTCAAGTTGTTCAAGCTGAAGAAGAAGAAGATATTATTCATGTGAAATTAATGGACTCACCAAATACACTTCACACTGTTGAAGTATCACCAGCTGTTGGAAAAAGTCTGAGACTTAAAAAAAGGGTTCCTGACAATACAATGTAATATTACATGCCATTTTAAGTAGATGCATAACACTGGGAAAAGACTTACATGATTATCTTCAGTGATATAAAAGAATTTGCAGAATTCAATTAAATGGAAACTCTTTTCAAGCAGTGAATGCATGTAGAAATTTTGCACAAGACAAGTGTTTTCAATGACATCTATGTGTGACGTCTGTGTGTGACCTTTAACCTACCGACCTGGTTCATGGGCAAGCCATAGTTTCTCATAGAAGTGAACATTTTATGAAGTTTCATGAAAATCCCTCCAGGTGTGTAGGAGATAGCTTCCCTACAAAATCCAGATATTTCATCATCTTTAGTGACCTTGACCTTGCATTTATTGACCTAAATTACAAGTGTTACAGATGTTGTCATGATCATGACTATTTGTGTTACAATGCCTTAATAAATGATGACTAAATGATCCCAATACACATTTTCATAATTTTATTTGAACTTTGACCCCTATATGTGACCTTGACCATCACTGTTTGGACCTAAATTTGCGTGCAATAATCCACCTTACAATGGTGAACATTAGTGCAAAGTGTATTGAAATATGCATGTAGAGGGTTTGCTCAGGACAAGCATTTACAATTACCTCTATGTGTGACCTTGATCTTGGACCTACAGACCTTGTTCATGCCCGCGACAGCTTTTCATAGTGCTGAACATTTCTACGAAGTTTTGACCAAGTCCCTGCATGCATGTAGGAGATATGCCCAGGACAAAAAAGTGGACGCCACCGGTCTGTCCACCAGGGATGTTCCTAAACAACTGTTTTTCAAACGGGCATATAAAAACCAGTATTTGGTTTAAGAATTATTCTTAACTGTTTTTGAAATTTTTATAATTTTGATTTCAGTACCTTGCAAATGAAAATCTACTTTGAAAAATTCCTAATCTAATTACAGTTCTTCGGAATTCAGGTGCTTACAAAAAAAAGGTTTTGTTTACTATGAAGTTAAGAGACTGTCCAATTTTATATGCAACTTAACAATATTTACTATAAAAACAATTAATTGTTCAACATTATCCACATGTGATTATGTAATATATTTTACAAATCTTTATACAGTATATGAAAGTTCAATCTATAATTTTCAAAATTCAAAAGTAAGCAAAAATAACTAGGACAAAAAAAATCTTTTTGCTATCAAATTTGTCAAATTTAGTGTTTGCAAGTTATTTGTACACTACATATGTCAATCTTTCAAGTTGCAGAAGAGTTGATAAAATTCCATAAGCAAAATCAAAATTTCATTGACTTAAGCCTTTGCCTCTGACAATAATGACATCCTAACATTATCAATGCACTGCATATAAGTGTGATTTTTCATTCTATTGAATGAAAAAAATGCATTTAAGTTGACTCTGTATATATGTAATATACACTGTATATATGTAAATTACCAGTATAAGATACTTTTTTATCTACAGACATTCAGTATAGTTGCAAATTTGCAATTCTTCTTAATATTTGATTCAAGTAATTGTTTTGAAAAAACAACTGTTCTTTTCATAACTATGAATTGCAATAAAACTTGTATGTTATTTTGAAATAGTGACAGGAAACGGCATTCTTAGTTTTATAATTAGCAAATCAAATTCTGTATTGAGACATTAAACATCACATAATCATTGCCATTATGTCTGTTTTTCGAGTTGCACGGACATTTTTTTATATGTTTTAGAATTCATATCAAAGAAGATGTGTTTAATAATTAAAGTAACAAACAGACTTACACTTCATGGTAAGCAATTGATATCCTTGGTCTAAGAGCTGAATTGGTTCTTTTCAGCATTGCTGCCATTCATCTGTGAATAAAAAAATGACAATATGAACATTAACAGCATTTTTTTGTGTGACTTTTAAAATTTTGTACCAGAGCAATTAGAACAATTATGTATTTTCAAAAGAAACACAAAAGGTTTTGTTTGTTTAATGAATAGCTTTGCATTTTCTTTATTTTAGAATGTAATAAATCTTTATTTCATGATTGGCATGCATATATGTATGCAGATATATAAACTTTATATTGTCTCAAGTATTTTGATAAAATGGCATTCAAGACATTTGAGCCGCGTCATGACAAAACCAACATAATGGCTTTGCGACCAGCATGGATCTAGACCAGCCTGCGCATCCCCGCAGTCTGATCAGGATCCATGCTGTTCGCTTACAAACCCTTTTAAAAGTAGAGAAACTGATAGCGAACAGCATGGATCCTGATCAGTCTGCGTGGATGCGCAGGCTGGTCTGAATCCATGCTGGTCGCAAACGCATTATGTTGGTTTTGTTGTGACACGACTCATTTAACATTTAAAGCATGATATGCCATTTTATCCAAATACTTGCAAAAATATAAGGTTGTGAGAGTTTGTTGGGGCAAAAACCTACAACACTAATAATTGTTTCAAGTGTGTATAAATCCTCTGCCTAATGACAATTTGGTATTTTTGTATGAAAATTATTTATGTGTAATTTTTTTAAATTTGAAAATCAGTACTGTAATTTTTTTATTTTCGTACCTTAATACAGAAAATGACAACCCAAGACAATAATTCTGAATAAAAGGCCACTTACCTGTCACTGCCCTAAAACTGTAGGAAGTAAACATCGATGATTATATATTAACTTCTTTTTTACCTCAGCTAGTAATACTAGATAGCCATTTTAGTTATCATAGCTTGTATCAAGTTTCCACCAAAATTACCGCATCCTAATAGAAGGATGAAAAGCGTAATGCGTAATGCACAAGATCAACATCAAAATTCAGTCCATGACAGCATTCATGTCTATGTCTGCCATAAACAAGAATATTTTGACAAATTACTGCAACAAGTCTACTGCGTGTCATTTTACTTTTTTTATGTATCACAAAGCATTTTTATGCCGCTTTTATTCTTTATAT